>NC_054700.1:32115147-32132795 GCF_016097555.1 Gigantopelta aegis
TTAAAACTAACAACACTGCGTAGTACCCTGTGTCCAGGTAACATTTCGTCTGTAAATAATAAGTTAAATATTGACCAATCACACTTCGCCTTTTATAACGTTATTTGGGAGCATACAAATTCTAAAACTATCGGGCGAGTCTATTTTAGTGGCCGCAGTACAGCGAACCATACCAATACGTTATCGGTCTTCAATTTTACATTAAAAATTATTTATTTATTTATTAAAAAAAAAACACTAAATCAGTCTTCAGTTTTACATTACAAATTATTTATTTTATAAAATAAAACATGTTTTAAGGCATTCGTAATTCACACGAAACATGTCGTATACCCTCAGGATAATTCGGAATGTTTTCAAATTATTTTTAAATCACTGGCAGGATTCTGCAAGTAAGGTTTTGATTGGTGGACATGAGCTCCAACTGGCTGTCTTTAGATCCACATGTAATAGTGGAGCTAATTTTAATTAGATTGGAACACTATATATATATATATATATATATATATACACACACATACATACATACATACATATATATATATATATACATATATACACACACATATATACATATAGAATACTAAACGAGCTTGCCTGTCATACCATTTTTATGAAACGAGTGAACAGTTTTGCTATCTGACGAGCGAAAGCAGGCAAGTTAGTTTGGTATTTTATTTATTACAAACCATTTGCAAACAAGCCGCAACGCAGAAGTAAGCAGATGTCGAGACCTACTACATGTTATTTTTTACCATCTGGGTCGGCAAGTGATCTACGTCACGCTCACGTCACGCTGGCCAATATTACACTATAGTACTGTCGGAAATAGAATAAAAATTATTTTCGTCGATTATTTCTGTCATATTAAACTGACAAGTAAATAGTTTGTAAATACCCATTCAATGATACTCTACCTAATTTAGTATTTACTTGTTTTGGGTGCGAGTGCGAATAATTTGTACATGCTCATATACCACTAGAGTTTCGAGCATGTCCGTCCCGGGGCCTGTCTCTGGATAGCCAAGGGCTTGTCCCGGGACAGAAATAAAATAAGCGGACAATTTTGAAATTTACATCCAAAAATTAAATTGTGGGCCTTTAAAAATTTTGATGCGCAACTCTAATATAATTAATAAAGAAAATTCTACTCATTAAATTTGGTCGCTAGATTAGATCGGGTGGTCAAAAATAAATTAGATAAGATGGGGGGGTGTAGAGTTGAAAATGGGCAAAATTTTGAAAATAGCAATTGGTAAAAAAAGTTAATAGAATTTTTTTAAAAAGAAGAACAAAAAGTTACAAGCCAAAAATAAAAAGAATTGACTGCTCGGTCGAATATTTATATAATTTGGAGCATTTTAGAAGGACAGTCCAAAAATAAATAAGAGAAAGAAGAGAGGATCGGACTATTTAATAATATTAAAAAAAAGAAAGTAATTTCGACATAAACTTTTGAACGAAGGTCTAAAAGTTTAAAGTCCGATATATATGTCCACGTGAGTGGCCTCGTTAAGGCCGTTAGGTTGGTTTCTACTTCGGAGAGGCTGGAGTGTCGGCAGTTGGTCTTTTCGCTGACGTAGTGTCTGAACTACACTGGAGTAGCCGGGGCCGCAGAATGCACTGATCATCTTGTGTATGGATCTGTTGTCGATCTTGGCGAACAAGATGCACTGTCTGTAGGTGTGACGGTACATGCTCTTAATTTCTTTTCGCCTGTGGCGATATTAATTGTTTTAGAAGGCCGTGTGCAGTTCCAATTGCACTTTAGCCCATGTGATTGATATGACTTTAAATACTTTAATACTTTAATACTGTATTATACCAATATTCTTTAGACAGTGTCTTCGGTCATCTGACGAAGTAAATCGTAGACTTTTTGTTCTAACATTATACGAGTATTTGGTAATATAAAGCTTAGCCAGTCATCCTAGAAGACCTAGGTAAACTGTAGGTTATTGTCTTTATTGCGATAGGTACCAGTATTAATTCTGTATTACAAGGTTATTGAATGAGTAGTTAGGGTTAATTAAAAATTAACCAGTTAGGAATAGTGTTGTAATTCCTTTATTAATTAAGTTCCCCTGGAAGCGTTTCTCCATTATCGCACGTGTGTGTGTTAGCGTTTCTCAATTATCACACGTGTGGGTGTTGTGTCACGGTGAAGTGATTAGCATATTGTGTAAACTAGACACCTAGAGATTAACTAATTAAGTGATCAGTTCTGGGTTGTTATTATTGTTGTTATTAATTAACTACTGCGGCAGTACATTTGTCAGCGTAGGTTAATACAGATTCCAAAGTGTATTGTGTTTTGTTGTGTTTTCTAGTGAACTAAACGTGCTATAATAATATATACTTTATATAAGATCTTATCTCTGATCATACCTAGAGACGAGCCACAGCGGGTATACTGCCTGTTACAGAGAGATCTAATAGATATACAGTTAGGAGAGAAATTTGGACAATCGTGTTTCATTCAGTTACGGGTATTATAGAATCCCGTGACAGGAGTAGAAAATTGGGGCGCTCGTCCCGGATCTGAAACGGGACATGCACATTTAAAAAAGTATTGTTTGTAAATGGGGGCTTTATAAATTATTTTTACAAATAACTAGAAGTAGCAACGTTGTTCACTAGAAAATTAATTAATAATAAGTGCGTCATATCTAAACATGGATAAGAATTTGCTGGATAGGCCTACGCTGAGTGTAGTGGAGATTAAGCTAGCACGTAAGGCCGAATTAGTTGAAATCGCAGGTGACCGAGAAATTTATTTATCATCAGCTAAAACCTTAGGAGATATAAGGACAATTATTATCCAGGAAGTTTTTGGTGATAGTCCTGTTATGGAAGACAGTGAGATTGTTCCAGAGATAGAGATAAATGCGTTAAGTGTGGAACAACAATTAGCTTTTAAAAAGCTTGAGTACGAAAGAGAAGAACGTGCATTAGATAGAGAGAGAGAGAGAAAGAAAGAAAAAAAGAGAGGGATAGAGAAGAGAGAGATAGAGATAGGGAAGATAGAGAGAAGGATAGGGAAGATAGAGAGGATAGAGAAGAGAGAGAGAGAGAAGAGAGAGATAGGGATAGAGAATTCCAGTTAGCAAAATTAAAAGTGGAACATGAGTTAAAGTTGAATACTGAAGAAGTTAGACGTGAGGCAGGAAATGGTTTTAACATGTCGGAGGCTTATAGATCAGTGCCTGTATTTGATGACCAGGAGGTAGATATGTTCTTTCAACTTTTTGAACGGGCCGCTAAGCAGCTAAATTGGCCGCAGTCTAAGTGGACATTGTTAGCCGTGTCTAAGTTTAAGGGGAAGGCTAGTGTAGCTTATAATTCAATGAGTGATGAGCGAGCAAGTCAGTACGACCTAGTTAAGGCGGCAGTGTTGAGGGCGTATGAATTACGACCTGAGGATTATCGTTTACGGTATAGCGAGTTGAGAAAAACGCAGGGTCAGTCTTATAGTGAGTTTGTGGCTAAGAAGGCAGGGATGTTTGATAAATGGGTGGTGTCTCATCAGGTAGAGTCATATACCGAGTTACGGGAGTTGTTGATCTTACAGGACATTAAAAATGGATTACCAGTTAGCTTACGTATTCATCTAGAGGATCGTGATGTCAAAAAGATAGAGGAGGCAGGCATAGTGGCAGATGACTACGTGTTAATACACAAGGCTCAGGCAGTACAGGGTAGCTCTTTACAACAGGGTGATAAGACGAAATTTCAGCCAGGTTTTTCCCGGGAAAGTAACTATCGGGGAGAGTCATCTAGTTGGTCAGCTAGTCAGGCAAGGAATGCACCTGGTGGGCAAAGTAAGGATATGCCTGCATTATCAGCCAATGCACGAACTTTTCGTCCACATTGCAGTTACTGTAAAAAGGATAACCATCTTGTCGGGGACTGTTTTAAAAGGAAACGCGATAATGCGTAAGTGGTCGGTTTAGTGAGGTCAGCTTCGTTAGCGAGAGAGTTAATGGTTAGTCCCATGGCAGAGAAAGTAAACCCGTATGTGTCCACTGGTATGGTTTGTGATGTGAAACAAGAATTGAGTCCTAAGGCAATATCAATCTATAGAGATACCGGGTGTAGTCAGAGTCTGATCACGCAAGAGTGTTTAGCTGGTATTGAAAATTCAGATACAGGACGTAGTTTGGCTTTAACCTCAGTTACTGGAGAAAATATGGTTGTCCGGTTACATAACGTTTTCTTGTGTTCGATGTTTGTGATGGGACCAGTCATTATGGGTGTTGTGAAGGACTTGCCTGTTGAAAACATAGGAGTTTTGTTGGGTAATGATTTGACTAGTCAGTGTTGTCAGCCGAAATGTGACCAATTGTTAATGAAAGACAGCCCTTTACCAATTGAAGAGAGTGAGGTTGATGAGATTAGATATCCTGCGTGTGTAATGACTAGGGCTATGGCCAGAAAGGTAACACAAGACGCAGAGGATATTTGTGATTTGTCTGATACGTGTGTGAGCCATGAACTTGGAGTGGATGAGGTTATCAGTAAAATGGTAGATAAGTCAACTGAGGAACTAAATGTGGTAGAACCTGTTGATCTCCCGCAGAGGGGAAATGAACCAGTTGTGTTTGATAGAGGGGATTTACCTTGTAATAAACCAGAGTTAATTCTAGAGCAGGGGGCTGATCCAAAATTGTTGGCAGCTCGCACTACATTGTTGACAGGGTGAGATGGAGGATCAGATGTCAGGTTATGATATGGACAAGGGAGTATTAATGAATAAAAGAGTTAGAGATAGGAAGGCTAGGAAGCAACTGAGCCATGCTCAGAGCAAAATAAAATCAGTGTTTGATAGGAAGACTAGGAGTCGGGAATTTAAACCAGGGGATAAGGTGCTGTTGTACCTTCCCATTAAACGGGGTTCATTACAGAACAGGTATTTCGGGCCCTATGTTGTGCACAAACGGGTTAATGAGACAGGGTATGTGATAAACACTCCTGATAGGGTTAGGAAAAGTAGGTATTGTCACATCAATTTGCTAAAAGGTTATTCTGACAGACTGCCGATAGTTCCAGTGCTACCCGTCCAAATTGAGAGTCACTCAATTTCCTGTGATGACGTCAAGACTGCAGAGAGAAAATTAACCAACAGCCTGATTCTAGCAGACTTGAACCCCCAGCGAGAAAAGTTGACTACGTTGAAACAAGACAATGTTTCCATTTGTCAGGACATTCCAACGGTTACAAACACCTTACCGGCCTCGGTGGCGTCGTGGCAGGCCATCGGTCTACAGGCTGGTAGGTACTGGGTTCGGATCCCAGTCGAGGCATGGGATTTTTAATCCAGATACCGACTCCAAACCCTGAGTGAGTGCTCCGCAAGGCTCAATGGGTAGGTGTAAACCACTTGCACCGACCAGTGATCCATAACTGGTTCAACAAAGGCCATGGTTTGTGCTATCCTGCCTGTGGGAAGCGCAAATAAAAGATCCCTTGCTGCCTGTCGAAAAAAGAGTAGCCTATGTGGCGACAGCGGGTTTCCTCTTTAAAAGTGTCAAAATGACCATATGTTTGACGTCCAATAGCCGATGATAAGATAAAAAATCAATGTGCTCTAGTGGCGTCGTTAAATAAAACAAACTTTTTACAAACACCTTAAGCCAGGATGTGCGCCTGGAACCCAACGCTACACCGATTCGACAGCATGCCTATCGGAGAAAACCTGGAAAACGTGCGACACTGAAAAAGAAAGAAACGAAGTTCCAGTGGTCAGGTGAATGCGAGAAGTCATTCAACCGTCTCAAGCAGATGCGCTACTCGTCTCCCGTGATGGCAGCACCAGACTACCGAATGCCGTTCAAGCTAGCTGTGGGTGCTAGTGACGTTAGTGCTGGAGCTGTGCTGTTCCAGGAAGACGAAAATGGACTGGACCATCCTGTAAGTTTCTTCTCCAAAAAGTTTGACAAACACCAGGTGAACTATTCCACTATAGAGAAGGAAGCTTTGGCCATGGTACAAGCTCTGAAGCATTTTCATATCTACGTGAAATCGGCAGTGCATCAAGTGGTGGTCTTTACTGGCCATAATCCGCTCACTTTCATTCACAGAATGAAAGCCACCAACCAGAGAGTTTTGAGGTGGAGTCTTCTTCTGCAAGAATACCCAATTACCATTGAACATATCAAGGGCACATCCAATGTAATCGCTGATGCCCTGTCCCGAAGTTGAACGTTATGATAATGTGTTGACATTCTTGATTTCTGTTTTGTTTATATATATTTTTTTTATTTGTATACCAGCGACTCAGAGACTCAGTGTGATTACTGGTAGTCACCTTTATTATTACATGTGTTATAAATGCCCGTATGCGTCGGTTAACGCACCTTTTTGTTTTAATGTAGTATATTTCCCTATTTCTAGAGTAGACGAAATATCCTTTTTGAGGTGGGGGTGTGTGACGGTACATGCTCTTAATTTCTTTTCGCCTGTGGCGATATTAATTGTTTTAGAAGGCCGTGTGCAGTTCCAATTGCACTTTAGCCCAGATGGGCAACTTGTTACGTGATACCTTGCGCGACGGTCATCGAGCTTTTCTAATACACACCTAGCGCAGGTGTGGAGGCCATGTGGCTAGTAGTTGCGTAATATCTCCGGTAGTGCTGTTTATGGCCAGGGGATTGCTCGCGGGATGGCGACATCCAGTCTGACGATCAGAGGAAAATATGCCGGCGTGGTGCTTGTGGAAAATCCACATGATACGTGAGGTACCGCTTTGTACCCCCAGGCGATTTTCGCTGTCTCTGAGAGTTTTGAATAAATAGCTAGGATTTTAGAGATATCGAGGAGAACCACAGGAAGGTATCCCGGGGGAACGTTGTCCGTCCGGACTTTGGTAAATAAATTATTTCTGCTCTGTTGTATAACCTTGATGTGATTGATGTGACTTTAAATACTTTAATACTTTAATACTGTATTATACCAATATTCTTTAGACAGTGTCTTCGGTCATCTGACGAAGTAAATCGTAGACTTTTTGTTCTAACATTATACGAGTATTTGGTAATATAAAGCTTAGCCAGTCATCCTAGAAGACCTAGGTAAACTGTAGGTTATTGTCTTTATTGCGATAGGTACCAGTATTAATTCTGTATTACAAGGTTATTGAATGAGTAGTTAGGGTTAATTAAAAATTAACCAGTTAGGAATAGTGTTGTAATTCCTTTATTAATTAAGTTCCCCTGGAAGCGTTTCTCCATTATCGCACGTGTGTGTGTTAGCGTTTCTCAATTATCACACGTGTGGGTGTTGTGTCACGGTGAAGTGATTAGCATATTGTGTAAACTAGACACCTAGAGATTAACTAATTAAGTGATCAGTTCTGGGTTGTTATTATTGTTGTTATTAATTAACTACTGCGGCAGTACATTTGTCAGCGTAGGTTAATACAGATTCCAAAGTGTATTGTGTTTTGTTGTGTTTTCTAGTGAACTAAACGTGCTATAATAATATATACTTTATATAAGATCTTATCTCTGATCATAACTAGAGACGAGCCACAGCGGGTATACTGCCTGTTACAGAGAGATCTAATAGATATACAGTTAGGAGAGAAATTTGGACAATCGTGTTTCATTCATTTACGGGTATTATAGAATCCCCGTGACAGTAGGTCTGGTCCCTCCGGTGCGTGACGACTACTCCACGTATTCCACTAAAGATCTCGTTGTGTAGCTCGTAGCTGCTGCCGTCATCCAGTGGTCTCCAGTCCGCGTTGAGGTATCCTCCCCGAAGTCATTGTGGATCCCGCGTGTCCCCCTGCATATACTGGTGCAGTTGGCGTCGAAGTCCCTTGATGGCAAGGACCCATTCGGCGTCGTCAGGGGGCGGGGCTACCGGTGGCGGCTTGGTCTTGGCTGGTTGGGTGGTCGGTGATGTCGCCTTCCGCTTCGCCGCCGCAACAACAACATGTCCCTGTGCCGACTCAACGGGAGCGGTAGGTATAATAGACTGCTGCACCGGAGTGGAGGTCGGCGGTACCGCCCTTGGAGGCTGGCACATCGCGATGTCCAGGCTCGAATACGGCTGATCCGGGGATGCAGGCGCCGATGGCGATCGCGTCCTCTCCGGCGAACTCGGTAGGGGCGGCGACGCAGAAGGGACCGCCGCTGGCGGTTGAGCCGCCAGCTTTGTCCCCCCCCCTCCCCCCCTCCCCCTCCCCCCTCCCGAGCCGTCCCTGGCACGGGTTTCTTCTTCCTCCTTCCTCTTCCAATCCATCCGTTCCTCTTCTTTGGAGGCGGGTTACCGTATACCAAAGACACGGTCGCCCGTGTCCCGGTATAGGTAACCCGGAACTCTAGTAGAGCCCCAAAGCTGGCTATCAGTCCCCCCCCCCCCCCGGGGGGGGGGGGGGCAACTAGAGAGCGCACGTAGACACTCTACTCGCATCGCGAAAACAGTTGGGAGTCCTCTGTGATGCTCTGGTGCCGGCTTGCCACTTGTTTTGGGATTCTCAATGATGTATAAGGTGGTGTTTACTCTTGAAATTAAACTAAATATGTCGGTAAACAGGCGATTTGTGACCTTTATTGGAACAGACTATAACACATTTTGATCTATATGTGTCAGTTTCATTTACCCTTAAACAAACTTTTAATTTAATTTATTATGAATTGCAGCATAAATTATTATTATATTTATTGAATATAAATTCAATATAAGTACATTAGAAATTTACACAATCTTGCAACAATTTAAAGGTGCTATATCATAATTATATGCGAGCTGTGATAAAGATTCTCCAATAAAAATTTATTTTCTATCAGTAGATAAAATTATTTCCTGTAATCATTTATGGGCATATTATTAAAGGTGTTTTCTTTAAATGTTAAATCAAAATTTTATTTAAAAAAAAGAAAAAGATTTGCAATAGCTGTCATTGGGCAACACTGAGATAGCACCTTTAATACCAGTATAATGGATCACTCATAATGGTTCTTAACAGTTTGGTTCAAAAGTTACTTATACATGACTACAAATATTTTGTTTTGCAAAGGGATAGGGGTAAACCATCATCAGAAACAGTCCCTCACATATTGTAACAGCAATGAAATTGACACATGTCGACCAAAATTTATTATAGTCTGTTCCAATAAAGTGCACAAATCACCTGTTTATTGACATTTTTCTTTTAATTTCAAGAGTAAACACCACTTTGAACATCAATGAGCACCCAAACAAGTATATGCTAAATTAGGTAGACTATCATTAAATAGATATTTACAAAATATTTACTTGTCAGTTTAATATGTAAGAAATAATCGACGAAAATCATTTTTATTCTATTTCCGACAGTACTTTAGTTAGATATTGAGAGATTGTTATGACATGAGCAATATCTTACACTGGTGTGTAATAAATATATATGTGACCTCACCTAAACAAAAGTTCGTATGTTTTGTTTTGTTTTATGGAGATAAGAGATTTGCGGCCACACAACGCAAATGTGTTTTGTAACTGCGATATATGGACATAACAGGCTACTCAAAAAAGAAGTTGCTTACCTGAATTCCCTTCTCTTTTTTAAAATTAAAATGTTTTATTTTGTTTGTTTTTTTTCTTTTTTTCTTTTTTAATGCGTAGCCCTTAAATGGGTTCCTAAAATGTTCAATACTTGGAGGCCTGAAAAGTAATATCTCTTTAAACTGTGAGGTCGTTTCGACATGCTGTCATTAGAGGTTTATCATACGAAAGATTAGCATGTTAATGAGATGAATGGTGTAATTTTGTCAATGAACTGCTATATAATACAGTGTGATCATGCTACAAATGCAGAAAACAGTTGATTCTTATTTTACAAACATCGTGTGTCACCATTTTATGTTTTTAACATGAGGACATCAACAGTATCAAACGTGGTTTTATTTCTCAGTTAAATTGACACTATTTAGCTAAATAAAGTAGAAATAACAGAGTCAGTGTGGCAACCCAAGTGCAAATATACTCGAGGGTACCAGTAACTTGTGACCCTGTGCGCTCTTCATAAGGCAGGAGCATGTTCCGATTGGGTTTTTCCACTATCCACTCGTCTAATACCGACATGTCTTCTCCTATATCCAAACAAGGGAATATTCTGCATTCGCTTGGTACTTCACAGGGTTGACATTTCAGGATAAGAAGATTTCGAACGTAGAAATCGCCGCAGACCGTTGAAAGAATCAGTTGCAGTTGGTACTGATTTCGACTCTGCTCCAAGTATTCTGGTGATAATAATAAGACTATCTTCCGAGACTTTGAAATGGCGTCCGCCATTGTTTGAATAACGATGTCACCACACAGTATATCTCTGCCAGTACAGAACACTCTGAAACCTCTGGATTCCAGTTCAGAAGTCAGTTGTATAGCCTGGTTTTCTTGAGAATTGTCGTGTGAAATGTACACGTCATAATCAAAACTTGCTTCATCCCCGCGATTCTCTGATATGTCCTTGCACACATTGGCTGTGGGTCTAAAACAACCTTCCAGAATTAGGTTTCGAATAAGGATAATGCAATTTTTAAACAGTAGTCGATACAATAACCAAGTAACAAAAGACATAGAAAATATTCCCAAACAAAAAATAAAATTCTCAAACAAGAAGAAAAATAATATTTCAGAACGTGTAATGCTTTTGACCAATGGACAGAGGTTTGAATTGGCATTTATATCGTTATACCAGCAATTCCATGCGGTCTTGGAAAATGCGCTTTGTATAGAACTGTTATCCCAAACTGGAAATATATTCTGTCTTCTGGGTGTTACAAGGTATGAAACTGGATATGTTATTTCTATAAGTTCATTTCTTCTAGATGTTTTATTGTAATAAGGTCGTTGAAAAGTGATTTCATGATGACCGTATGCATTTAAACAAATACAATGCGTTGTATGTCCAATGAAATAGTCTGTATCACCAATACGATTGGTGAAATGGCCATACCTTGGTACACTTACGAATCCACCTAGCTTAAACGCCATGTGCAAATACAACAGTGTGGAACATCCTCTAAATATATCGGTACATACAGAATCGTAGTCCATTCCGTTAATAGTATGGTACATTGTTATCTCATCGCTGTCGACACGCTGTCGATAACCGCCGGCTATTATTCTCATTAGTGAACCCGGAATAATCTGCACAGGTACAACTCTAGAAGGAATCTCATTCAGGACAAATTCGCACGTTTTCTTGAATATCTTCATAGAGTGTTCAGATGTGTGTGGGTATTGTATATAACAGGAAAATACTCCATAATCAAACTTGTCAATTCGTTCGATTTCTAAAATCGATGTTACGTCATAGGTGAAATATCCATTTTTCTTTTTTTTATTGGTTTTGGTATTAATTTGGTATCGGTGTGATTGTTTCTTTCCAATATCCAGATCGTTTCTCCTCCACATTGCATGATCTTCGAATGGAAAATTGTCTCGATTGGACGTTAATCGTTCAGTACGTTTGAAATGCACATATTCCCCATTGTATCGAAAATACCGTGCAGCAAGACGTAGATTAATTTTTTCTATATAAAACTTGTCTAGGTTTACAAAATTCGAACTTAAAGCTACTTTACCTTCATCCAGTCGGTTTGTGATAGTACCGTATTCCAATAATTTGTTTGCCTGTAAAGAGCAAGTATGCGCCAAATATACAAGAGCAATACTCGTGCAGAAAACAAACAAAATGTAAATCGTCACTCTTTTAGCTGTGTATTTGTAGACAAATCTGTCAACTGAATAACAAATGACCATGAATAGTTTTATAACAGAATAACAGATCTCATGGAAACTGTCTGACCATCTGTAGAAACACCAATATGGATCGTGTTGCGTCCAGGGTGCAAGAGTAAGCTGAAAGCACGACACAGTAGTTGTGATCAACAATACACACCACCGCCTCCAGATCGCCATTGTTGGTCTACAATTCTGCTGTCGCACACGGGAACTTTGTAGAGGTGGACTCTTCGCTATGGTTAATGTCTACTAAGTCCAACGTCACTACCCCGACAGCACTGTTAGATGTATACTTGTAGATAAACTGTGTTAACCGTTCATACTCTCAACAAAAACTGTGTAACCAACATAAACTTTTGTATAGATATGCCATCATATGGCGTCATTTGAAATTCCCCAATATCAATAGTAGTAACAGATCGTAATCTTACCTATTTCATGGTAGACCAGACCTATTGAGACTTGATAAAAGAAGAGTATACGTTACGGCTGCGATGGTACAAACCCGCGTCGTTCGATCTGTTTGGTCTGATTGAAACTACTGTTACTAATAGTTCTAAGGCTAAACTTTTTAACAGTATTGAACTCGGCTCTACTGGTCTACTAGTAAATAGTTATAGACCAGTCTAATTCGACCAACACACAATCACCCTCTCTCTCTCTCTCTCTCTCTCTCTCTCTCTCTCTCTCTCTCTCTCTCTCTCTCTCTCTTTGTTTTTCTCTCACTCACAGACACATTCTTCCCATTTTCTTGCATCCTCTCACTATTTAATTTTGTTGTCCTTTTTGCAGTAACTTTAATAATTAGATGTCGCTGTTAATGGTTAACGTGTGTTTTGTTTAACGACACCACTAGGGCACATTGATTAAGTAGTCAGAGGAAACTCGCAACATTTTTTTCATTAGCAGCAAGGGATCTTTTATAGGGGCCTAATTCACAAAGGTCTCTTAGGCTCTGCTAGACAAAGCATCCTCTTTTCAAGTCTTTTAGCATTGCACTGCGAGATCGCAAAGTTGCGAGAGTTTAATGCATTAGACCCATGTTTTTAAGGGCGGGAGTAGACACAATATCAAAGTCCAGCAGATTATAAGGTGATGCATCCCATGCAAGCACCCCCCCCCCTCTCTCTCTCTCTCTCTCTCTCTCTCTCTCTCTCTCTCGTCTCTCTCTCTCTCTCTCTCCTCGCCTTCCTCCTCCTCTCTACTCTCCTCTCCCCCTCCCCCCGCTGCTGGCTAATTCTCGTTCAAGCCAGTGCTCCATAACTCGAATAACAAAGACCGTGTTAAATATACTATCCTCTCACTGACGTGGCCAGGATTTTATAGGGGGAGGGTCAACCCATATTAAGGGGCCCAACCCACACTATGTATGTATGTATGATTTTATCATATTTAATACAGTAAAAACTAAAACTTTGATTGGAAGGGGGTGGGGCATGGACACCGTGCCTCCCCCCCCCCCCCCCTCGCTACGCCACTGTATCCTATCTGATGAGGGTGCATTTAAAATATCCATCACTGCTAATCAAAAGGCTTGGCAGCAACGGCTTTTTACTCATTTTCTGCGACGTCCGATACCATATAACTGTAATTTAAAATGTGTTGAGTGCGTCGTTAAACAATGGGTTTTTTCCAAAATCTTTCTTCCTTCCTTTTTAGTCCATGAGCCAGGACCCAAAATTTTCAGTAGACATTTAAAATAAAGTTTACGCTCAGCACCTTAAATATTCTTTTTGAATGATCTTATTGCAGCAGAAGCTTGTTTTGACATCTAGTTAATATTTACTTCCTATATATAAAGTTTTTGTGTAACAACCCTTTTGATAACCCTACCCCCTTTCCTCAAAAGCATTATTTGAAAGGAATTGTTAACAGGATAATTAAATAAAAACTTCATGCAATATTTATTAAGATGTACATGGCAAACCTAAAGGTAGACAAAGTTGATGGGATATAAATCTGAGAAATAGAAGCAATAGTGACATCATTTGAAGGTTAGGGTCTCACATAGCACTTTTTGTTTACACTTTTTCGGGGTTTTAATGTACCTGAATTATTTAGATCTTCCATGTGTAAAGCATTTGTTAAGCTATTTGCTGATGAAGTTATTAACATGAGCATTGCTTTTAAATAATAATAATAATAATTTGTTAATACAAATTTTATTATTTCCTAATATAAACCCATTAAAGGTTCCTGTCAACTTAAAATTTACTTTGATCACATATGTATTGTTTCATGCAGGTGATAATAAATATTATTGTTTAAAATCATATTGCTGTACAAGACTAAGTCGAAACAATAAATCAGTTGGAAATGCATGCATTGCCTTGATAGATTAAAATACCATGTTAAAGATGGATGCATATTTTGCAGATATCAAATTTCTGTGCTACATTTCCATCACTTCAACCTGGTTGTCAAAATCTGCAGTTATGAACATTATACCAGTCTATATAGATGCTGTATACTATAGTAGTCTTCTTCTGTTTCTATTTTCCAGCCTGTATCAATGGCACTTGGTGTCACTGGGTCATACTTTACATTATAATCTGGTTGATTGAATGCTGTGTAAATACTATGTTTTATAAAACAATCCCTACATAGTTACTCTTGGTGTATTTTGAGGTTGATTGCATGTTGTGTATGTTTTATCAAACAATCCCTGCATAGTTACACTTTCGATTCTGCCCCTTTTTTGTACAGAACAGAAACCTATTTTGGCAGGCTCTGATCTAGAATTGAAAAAGTATGAGAAGTGAATTTCTCACTTTCAAGAAAAAAGTGAACAAGTGTGGTACAAACAAATAGGCGAAGTGAACATGTATTGGTACATTTTGTAATGTTTCGGAAAGGCTTCAAATTAGACACACAGTTCTGATTCCTAGGTACACTGGAAGTGTAACCTCCAGTGTATACAACTCTACAAACATTTGATAGTCAATACAGATTCAACGATACTTGCGCCAGTTTCAGGACCACATTTGTGAGAGTAATGGAACTCCATGTCAGGTCAGGTAAAAAATTTACATGCTTACATGCCACTAGAGCTTCAAGCATAAGGGATCTTTTGGAATGCCAAGCCAAAAATATAGTTCCTGTCTTCTGAGCTAAAGGCAACTTACTTGTATCCCTCAATTGCAGCATGAGCTGTATGCAATAGCAAGCATCAGTCAACTTGAAAACACCGGATGGCATACAACCTTGGATATTATTTCAATATTTGTTATCAAAACACTTTTCCTTGGAGTGTATTTGTGTATACTGCCATCCTTCATTCTTTGACTAAGCAAGTATTTAAATTGGTGATATTGGTAACCTGATCAGGGGCGTAGGCTAGGGGGGTTCGGATGAATCCCCCGCTGAAGTAAATGGTCCGCTTTCAGAACTAAAACATACAGGTTTATACATATGGAGTTTCTGGTGGTGCAAAAACAAAATAGAAAACGGTCCACTTGGTTCATATTCGACCCCCCCCCCCCCCCCCCCCCCCCCCCCGCAGGTCCAGATCACGCTACGCCCCTGCTGATTCCGAAAGATTCTCAACTGTTTTGCAAAATATGTTGTTCTTAGTAAAAGTCTCATGATATATACCAACCACAATATTAACATGTTTTGTGTGGCTTCCATCTCATAATGCTTTATGCAATATTGATTTACCACCTCTAAACACTTAACATAATCACCGTTTACTACCTGGACCAAGTCAATCCCATCAACAATAGTTTAAAAAAATTCTGTTAGACTATCTGCTCTTTTCAAATTCATCTGCAACGCGGCCTATTATAGAGGTACCAATGAAAGTTACAGGACATCTGGAAATTATGCAATCTAATTAAAATTAGCTCCACTATGACATGTGGATTTAACATCACCCCGTTGGAGCTCATGTCCAGCTGACCTTTCATTAGACCAATCAAAACCTTACTTGCAAAATCATGCCAGTGATTTGAAAAGAATTTGAACACATTCGGGATTTTGCCGAGGGTATACGAAATGATTCGGGTGAATTACGAAGTATGCCGGAAACTAATTTCAGTATAAAATTTTATATAAAATTCGTTTCAAGACGGAAAAAAAAACCGTGATGGAATAGCCATAAAATCTGTTTATACTAGTATACAATCCAGAGTTTATTACTGCACTTTTCCCTCTGTTTTTTCAATGTTGAAATAGACCAACAAGTTCGCCTATTGAATAAATAGTCTCGACCGATATTTTTAGAATCTGTATGCTCCCGAATAACGTTATAAAAGGCGAAGTGTAATTGGTCGATATTTAAATTGTTATTTAGAGATGAAATGTCACCTGGACATGGGAGTCCACGCAATGCTGTTAGATCTACTGGTGAGACCAGTAGAGCTAATTTTAATCAGATTGGAAATTATGCCTTGTGCCAGCTCAGTGATGCACGCAAACAGTGATTGGTTTTTGTCACAAATGGCTAATGTTTCAGCTTTTCGTGTTCTGATTTTGTCATGAGATTTATTGTTATATATAGTCGCTCACCCTTGAAGCTAAGCTACGTAATATTGTTCTTCATTAAGTCAAAGGCAGGAAGTATCCATTGAACCGTCTAATGCAGTACAGATGGTCTCAGCAAATGCATTAATCAACACTGAAATAAAGGCTCGTATCCCTACCCCCCCCCGTACTATGGGAAATATAACTCATAATCCCTTTAACGGGTTGGCTTTAGAAAAAACTCTTTATGATAACACATTGATGCTCTGCTGTAATTTTTAGCAGCAGAATTTAGCCTTAACCCTGTTGTGACCTCTAGATGTCGGGCATCTCTGGTTCACTTCAAAGGTCCACACAATAAGGACACATTAGTGAATACACTGTATAAAACAAAACCTACTAAACAGGTACAGTATTAAGAAATAAAAATTTAAAAAAACCCCCATCCAGTTATTGATATAAGGGACTTTGACTTTTGTTAAAAACCGCTGTGGGGAAACAAAAAAACCATCTGCTCAGTCAATTTCGCCTTGACGATCAGGACACTGTGACCGTATAGCTCCATGGTGATGTTTCTGTTACGTAGGTCAACATGCCACACAAGCAGAGAATGATTGTTTAAAAGAAAACAGCCGATTCCTAACAGAAAGCTAGTTGTTTGGACAGTTTGGTCTTAAAGCACGCATCACCCTAGTTCCATCCAGCGACAAATAAATTATAATTTGGTTAATCTACAAACCTGTAACACACTTAGATCACGTTTTTATCAAAATGGAGTCCGAAAAAGAAGAAGGATTTTATATCGATAAATACCATGGGGTAATCCACCATGTCCCCAAATTGCTTGCATGAATAATTGTGAAAGTTTGTATTCTGAGTTTGTCACCGGTAGATGTCGCTCCCCGAAGCACAACAATGCCCTAACGATCACGACAAATTTCACAGGATTGGGGTTCGTTCTTTTGCACCTTCTGGGACATGTTCCAAACTGTTCTGTCACTGGTTGTATCCCCTCTCCCAGAGATCGTAGGACCCCCTTAGCCAAAATTATTGGTTTTAAGTGGTTTTTGTAACGTTTTGTATTGAGGATTACTTATTGTCTGAACATTATTGTTACTGAATATATCACGAAAAACTTTGAACCGAAAAATCTCACAAATGAAACAACAAATCGGATGTTGATTGCGTTGCGTTGTTTGATTGCGAACCGTGGACGAGAAAAAACCAAACCGAATTACAAATAGGAAATGATACGGTAACGTCGGCCCGACTACCCAACGTTCTGTGACGACATTGAATTGGAAACTATCCACGTCTAAAAATAGAATTCAGACCTTTGTCTGAAACACGGTTTTTTCTACAAACGTGCTTTCCGTTTTTCAGAAATACGGCGGGAAAAACTGCATTTTGTGGTATTAAAACACAGGATACCAGGATTACCAAAAAAA